>NW_026909607.1:0-1000 GCF_033115175.1 Lepus europaeus | reverse complement strand
CCCACGGCAGCTCATGGGTCTCCTTCTAGTCTTTGCGGCCGTGTTTCTCTGTGAGCATGTGTAACGCCTGTGCCCCAGTGAATGTATCCTGAGAATCCCAGCATAATGTTCGTGCTGTGCACTCAGAAAACCCTTCTCTCTCTCTCCCAGGGTTGACGTCCTCTCTTGCTTTCCAGTACGCCGTGGAGCGCCGTTTGAGGGTTGGCCAAGCCTCCAGGAGCCTCCTGGGAAATCGCTTTGCAGCTTCCTGGGGAAACCAAGAGCCTGCTTGCTTGCCAGGGACCCCTGGGGCTCAGAGCCGGGGTGGGTGGGGCCGTCCTCCTCGATTCCTGCACTGGCCAGGAGCCAGCATTCTGCTCCCAGGGACTGTTTTCTTCTGTGGTTCTGCGACTCGAGTTTGCAGTTTTGGGAGGCGACAGAGCCCCACTCAAAGGCGTGACCAGGGCTCCTGGCTGCCAGGTTGCTTCCTCCCAACTTTGTCAGTGCATGGCTCCAAGCCTGCCCCCCCCAGCGCCCAGCACGTCCTGAACACACAGTGGCCCTCGCTGGTCTGTCCCCTGTCTCACCGTCACGAAGACTTGTTTTAAAGAAACAGGAACTCATCCGTGCCAGTCCCGCGGTTCCCACCAGCACACAGACATACGGGCTACACTGGCCCAGACACAAAGGAACGGCCTGGGTGTGTTAGAGTGTTCCACGGAGCGAATTCTAGACTCTCCCGGAGGGCTGAAGCATTCGCTGCTGACGACGCCTCTCTCACGAGGGCTCTGGTTTCCTGAGGTTTTCGAGTAACCAACGGCTCCCTCTGCTCCACCTTGTTAGGACTTGGCTTGGATTCCCTGTGCCTGCAATGGGATGGCTACCTGTCCCTAATGCCTCGAGAGCTTTAGCAAGGAAGCAGGTGGACATTTAAGGAGTCAAACACTCCCAGCCTCCCCGAAGAGAGGATGCCTGGATCGGTAGCGGGAGAATGGCTGGCGAAGCAGTTGATGAGAAAATC
>NW_026909606.1:0-1000 GCF_033115175.1 Lepus europaeus | reverse complement strand
TCTCTGTGATGCCCTGCCTCACATATAAATGAAAGAATAAGCGAATACCTTGAGAGATGGCTGGACATAAGTGTGTGTGTGTGTGTGTGTGTGTGTGAGAGAGAGAGAGAGAGAGAGAGCTAGAAAGAGTGTGTAAGAGAGAGAGAGAGCGAGAGAGCCCAAACGAAACTAAACAAGGGCATTTTGGCCACCCCCCCCCCCCGCGGATACTTCATTTCTTTGAAATATGCACACAGCATTCGCAAGATCCCAAAGATCGATCTCTGTGATGCCCTGCCTCACATATAAATGAAAGAATAAGCGAATACCTTGATAGATGGCTGGATAGAAAAGAGTGTATGTGTGTGTGTGTGTGTGTGTGTTAGAGAGAGAGAGAGAGAGAGAGAGAGAGACAGAGCTAGAAAGAGTGTGTAAGAGAGAGAGAGAGCGAGAGAGCCCAAACGAAACTAAACAAGGGCATTTTGGCCACCCCCCCCCCCCGCGGATACTTCATTTCTTTGAAATATGCACACAGCATTCGCAAGATCCCAAGGATCCCAAAGACCGATCTCTGTGATGCCCTGCCTCACATATAAATGAAAGAATAAGCGAATACCTTGAGAGATGGCTGGACATAAGTGTGTGTGTGTGTGTGTGTGTGAGAGAGAGAGAGAGAGAGCTAGAAAGAGTGTGTAAGAGAGAGAGAGAGCGAGAGAGCCCAAACGAAACTAAACAAGGGCATTTTGGCCACCCCCCCCCCCCCGCGGATACTTCATTTCTTTGAAATATGCACACAGCATTCGCAAGATCCCAAGGATCCCAAAGACCGATCTCTGTGATGCCCTGCCTCACATATAAATGAAAGAATAAGCGAATACCTTGAGAGATGGCTGGACATAAGTGTGTGTGTGTGTGTGTGTGTGACAGAGAGAGAGAGAGAGAGAGAGAGAGAGAGAGCTAGAAAGAGTGTGTAAGAGAGAGAGAGAGCGAGAGAGCCCAAACGAAACTAAACAAGGGCATT